>NC_064626.1:138944737-138972237 GCF_023864275.1 Schistocerca cancellata
TGTTGGACTTCGTCGTTATTTCGACTCTTCCTTCCAACTTTAATCTGGCCTTGTTCCCTTCCCTCCCCAGGGTCCCCCCTCCTTTTCCTCTCCCCTCCTTGTCCCAGAGCGGATTTTCCCACTTGCCTACCACCCCCCACCCCGCCCTGTGAGTCCCTGCACTCTGTCCTCGACTGTGTCCCTCCCAAGTCCTTCCTTCCCCCAGCCCTCTTCAATGCACTCCTGCAAATCTCCCCCCTCTACCCTGCTCTCTCCCTTCACCCTCATCCCCATCCCCATGCCCCTGGCAGATCCTGTGTTTTTCCCACTATCATAAGTGTGCTACGTCAATGTTGTGTTTGGTGGTGTTCTCCTGTGTGTCAAGAATTGAGGTTTTAATTGTGTGCTCGACCATCCATCACGTGGCTATTTTATTCCGTTTTAAGACTTTTCTGTTCTGTCCGTACGTTGCCTGGTGCCTTTTAATCAAGTGTGCCTTTTTGTGTGAATTACTTTTTAGATTTTTATCTTCGATTTACAGTCACCACTTTGAATGTTACCTTTTCTTCTGTTCCGCCTTTTTTGTTTTCTATATTCCGCCATGTTCTCTTTTGTATATTGTTTTAAATATCTTTCTGTCTACTTTTGTCTCTTGGCTGAAGATCATTGCTTATGCTGCTGCCACCCGCCCCTGATGGGGAATGGAAATAACAATAAAGGGAAAAAGACATACAAATGTGTCAGCTTACAAGTTATGGCTTTAGGCCATGTAAACGAAATGTGACATGGCTATATAGTTAAAATGTCTTGTATAATCGGCACAACGTCGAGATGCTTAATGAATCTGTAAAATAATTTTTTAAACATTCTGGATTTTTCATCAGCACTTGATAATGGCCTGAGGCCGATATTGCAGTAGTGTAATAAAAACTTACAACAGTGACTGGAGTGAAGATGATGTCCTTCAAAAATGTTTTTATGACTGTGAATCCCAGCTACAACAAGGAGCTAACATAATTCAGGTCTGTGGGTTTTTTTTTCTTCTTTGATTAAAAAGTACTTGGCTCGTCCTTTGGTAGATCCTTCTGGCTTTCACTAGCTGCACACGGTGGGTAATTCTGGTGAATTTGGAAATAACATCATTATCACGACACCGGGAGAGAAAGGCCAGATCGGTTAGTAATTTAGTCTTCTTCTGCGAAGGTTCTCCAGTCTTCTGATAGTGGTACATAAAACGCTTGTATGGCCAAGAGGTTTGTAAGTCTGCAGGCTTTCGTGGCCGTCGTCACTAAAGTTAAAATCTTCTGGGGTGTTGGGCCGTGTCATATTTCTTCTAAAGTAATAGACGTTTCGAACTCTTTGCTGGGATGGTCTTCAGGATCTCCCGGCGTCCACTATTACTAGAACACTGTCAGAGAGGAGTGGCGCGTTCTCTTATAAGAGTTTCCCCGCGTTTGTGCTGGAGAAATGGGAGTATTGGTTAAAATTCTTGTGGCTACCATTGGTGGACCATCGCCATAGTCCCATAGGACGCTTGGAGTTACGGTACTAAATGAATGAACGATGTTTAAGTCCCTTAGGGAGCAAAACTGTCCAGGTCTGGCTTGTAAATTTATTCCAGTTTCGCTTTCAAGCGGCAACAAGTCGGAAAATCAGCCACGACGTTGGATTCCCTGTCATCTCCGGAGAGGAGGAAACACACTAAAAGTCCACAGGTAGTAACTCCTAGGGTCGCGAAGCCTGACGTGAATGGTAGAGACGTCTTGGAGGCTGCTCTGAAGTGAGAATTGATTGATGGAATCGTTGCAGAATCAGCGCTTGGCCCAGGAAACTCACTCAGACCGAACTGTTCTGGTCTGGCCTGCGTACTGACCTAAATAATACTCATCACTAGGACTCAGCCTAGAATATTGTCGATAATGTGTGACATGGAATAGGCCTGTAAACACCACTAAATGCTATGAGCCGTACATAGTCTCCTATAAAAGGTAGTACTTGGTGTTTCGAACACACGTGGACGTAAGCGCGGAATGAAAATTTGCGCCAAGGCTGCGATTCGAACCCGGGGCTCCAGTGCACCGATCTGGCACAGTGGTTTTGTATTACTGCACGTACTACCCTAGTTTGCCTCCCTCCTCAATCCAAATGCCGCCTCCTGATGCCGAGAAGCACTGCCCTGGTCACTCCCCAAGGGTAGAACCAGTATGGTGCCCGTAGACTTCTAGGTGGCTAGGACGACATGAGGGCGCGCCTCCCCCAAACTGATCGGCCGACGGACTGCAAGCGGACTCTGAACTGGTTCAGAGCTTGGAAGTTGGCGGGACCTCAGCTCCCAACATCAGAGAAACTTTAATTCATTGAGTTCTGGCTCGAGGCGCCTCATACCCATGGCATGGCGGCTGCAGGACTAAATGAGTCAGTGGACAGTTTGCCAACCGATTTCCATCACAAAGGGTGGGTAGCGATTTCTCTGAAACTGAAAAGCCGATCATTCTCTCTGGTTCAACACGCAGACAAAATGGCGGCGTGACTGAATGCTTTCAGCCCAGGATCGGCCTTAGGCATTTGCAAATGGTGCAACCGCACAGGGTCCCGAGCTTCTAGGGGCCCTGAGCTTATCATTATAAGGTCATTTGAAAACTGGCACCAGAAAAATTGAAGAAAATAAAGCAAGATGTTTCTGAATCTACATTTAATGCAACGTAATTCAAGGGTCACTCCACAAGAAATGCACGCTATTTTTGTAAAAATACAGTTTTCATTCTGCATGTGTGAAAGTTTTACACTGAGAAAACAAGCGGGAAGGATGTATCTACAGACTTAGTTCAACCTGTTCCCGTGAGTGGCGCCATCACAGCGTGTCTTCAGGATGGCTGCTACACTTGACGTTCGTCAGAAGCAACGTGTTGTCATAGAATTCCTGTGCTGTGAAAACGAGACAGTGGGAAACATCCACAAGAGGTTGACAGCAGCATCTCCGTACACATTTTTCAATCGCACGGCAATATTGAGGATTGTCTGGAGTGTGTGCAGTACGAGGCCTGCCGCTGCGAGGACAATGTGCAGAGAGTTAACGAATTTGCTGACAGACGCATCACAGTGAACGAATTGTCACGCTACGTTGGGATAGGGGAGGGAAGTGTTTGCAGCAGCATCTCCGTACACATTTTTCAATCGCACGGCAATATTGAGGATTGTCTGGAGTGTGTGCAGTACGAGGCCTGCCGCTGCGAGGACAATGTGCAGAGAGTTAACGAATTTGCTGACAGACGCATCACAGTGAACGAATTTTCGCGCTACGTTGGGATAGGGGAGGGAAGTGTTTGCAGGAAAGTGTTGGCGTTAAAAAAGGTTTGTGCCAGGTGGGTTCCCAGGATGTTGACAGTGGCTCACAAAGAAACAAGAAAAACGGTATGCAGCGAACTTTTGGAACAGTACGAGAGTGGTAGAGACGAATTTCTTGGAACAATTGTGACAGGTGATGAAACATGGCTCGATCAGTTTTCACCAGAGACGAAGAAGCAATCAGTGGAGTGGCATCATGCAAATTCACCCAAGAAGAAAAAATTCAAAACCACACCTTCTGCCGGAAAAGTTATGGCTACGGTGTTTTTCGATTCCGAAGGACTGTTGCTTGTGGACATCATACCAAGTGGAACCACCATAAAGAAACTTCAAGCTCGACTGGGTCGTGTTCGACCACATTGGCAAAAGCTAGATGTTTTGCTGTTGCACAACAATGCACGGCCACAAGTCAGTCACATGGAGTCAGGTCAGGACTGTAAGGCAGGTGTTTCAGTGTTGTCCATCAGAGTTTTGTGACCGCTTCCATGGTTTTTTGACTATCATCTCTTCGGGAAACTGAAAGACCCTCTTCGTGGAAAAAGGTTTGAAGATGATGACTCCCTTGTGCACGCTGCCAAACAGGGGCTCCAACAGGTTGGTCCAGAATTTTACCGTGCGGGTATACAGGCGCTGGTTCCAAGATGGCGTAAGGCAGTTGAGAGGGATGGAAATTATGTAGAGAAATGAAAATATTGTTCCTAAAGGATGTATCTACACACTGTAAAACTTTCAAATATGTAGAATAAAAGATGGATTTAAAAAAAAATGGTGTGCATTTCTTTAGGAGTGACCCTCGTATACTCCTGTGACGCGACTATAGCCACTGGAGTACGTCTCAGAAAATTATGCCTGCATCAGAGTCGAAGGAACCAGGGGCTATAGTAACATCAACTGTCAACACATGATTGCTGCCCATGCGTAAATTAAGAGGTACGCGATTCATTGTTTCTGCGCGCCCTTTCTACTCATTGTTGACGCTAACATGTAACTCAACATAATATGCCCATAAGGGGAACCAGCGACAAGCTCCAACGATAAAATAACGATAATTTTCTCGGTTTGATCGAAATGACAGCAGAATTTGATCCTGTTTTGCAGGAACATTTAAGGCGAGTAAAAACTGTAGAAATTCATGACCATTATCTTGGGAAAAACGTTCGAAATGAACACACAATTTGCTTTCCAACAAAGTAAAAAACGGCATTGTTGATTTTGTTAAAGAAAGTAAACATTTTTCTCATGCTTGATGGTACTCCTGATAGAAGCCAGTATGAACAAATGACATTGATTGTTAGGTTTGTAAATTTATCAGGATATGCAGCGACTGTAAAACAAAACTTCCTCGACTTTCTTGTCTCTTCAGCAACAGGAGAAAGTTCGGCTAAAGCCCTCCTGTCAAATCTAGATCAACTAGGACTCGATATTCATGATTGCAGAGGCCAAAGTTGCAATAACAGGGCAAATATGAAAAGTTATCGAAGTGGGATTGCTCTTCAGGATTCTGACTATAACACCAGAGCATTTTATATGCCATGTGCCAGCCGCAGTCTTAATCTTGTATTATCGGATGCGGCAAATCTACTGCAAAAGCACTCAAATTTTTTGGTGTAATTCAAGGATTATACATTGTTTTTAGTGATCCACTCAGAAATGGGAAATTCTTATTGAACAGTCTACCAACTTTAACAGTGAAGCAGCTTTCAGATATTCGATGGGAAAGTAGGGTGGAGAATTTCAAAGCTATAAGGGACCACACAACAGAAGTCAGATGCCCTTCATGAGGTGAGCAACGGCACTGTTGAATCGATAACAAAGAGCGAAGCACACTCTCTGTGAACTATTAGAAAACTTCGAGTCTATTCTAGGTGTTGTCACATGGTATGACCTTCTCTTTGCCATAGACGCAGCAAGTTCAAAATGGCTCTGAGCACTATGCGACTTAACTTCTGAGGTCATCAGTCGCCTAGAACTTAGAACTAATTAAACCTAACTAACCTAAGGACCTCACACACATCCATGCCCGAGGCAGGATTCGAACCTGCGACCGTAGCCGTCACGCGGTTCCAGACTGAAGCGCCTTTAACCGCACGGCCACATCGGCCAGCACGCAGCAAGTACGGGACTTCAAGCAGAAAACATAGACATGAAAGCAGTAACTAAATCTCTCGAAAGTATAGTGAAGTTTAACAAAACCTTCCTCACGGAAATTCTCAACAATGTACAGATAACAACTAGAGAGATTGCTGAAAGTTTACAGAATGAATCAAAATCTGGGGAAAAGAGAACTGGCAAGAAGGCGAAGCAATTTGCAAACCACGTCGTCACCTTCATAATCAGAGCTCAACCGGAACAGTTTCGCCTACACATAATAATAATGAATAATGAGCGTGTGGCATTGGTGGCCGGGAGACCCCTCGCGGGGCGGTTCGGCCGCCGCTCCTCGAGTTCTTTAACGCCGCTACGGCGACTTGCGAGTGAATGAGGATGAAATGATGATGAAAGACACACAACACCCAGTCATCTCGAGGCAGAGAAAATCCCTGACCCCGCCGGGAATCGAACCCGGGACCCCGTGCGCGAGAAGCGAGAACGCCACTGCAAGACCGCGAGCCGCGGACGCCTACACATTATTCTATCTTTTGCATGTATTCTTTCGGTATGTTTTCACTTTCATCTTTTTCAGCTGTTCCCAGTGGGAATACGTTTCATTTAGATTATGCCTTTCCCTATCTTTCCATCTAGCCATTTGGCCATTTCGTCCATTTTCTGATCTTCAGAAATACCTTCAGTTCCAGTAGCAAGGTCAGCCTGCACTTTGGTATTAGAAGTGGATATAGTTGCTTTGCACGACACAGAAAGAATATTGTCTTCGTCTCAGCTTGAGCTGTAGACGATTGTTCATTTTAGTTAATAATTCAGTTTGCATTTCCGCTTGGGTGGTCAATCCTTGACTTGCTTCCTACCTCTGTTTTTGTCTTTTTCATTGTATGATATGTGTAACGACGAGTGAAAGAGACTCATATTAGATACGCATTTTTTTTGAGTCGTGGCAAGGTTGGCAGTGAAGCATCCGGCGAATACGTGCGTACACTGAGATGACAAGTCATAGAATAGCCACATGCCAGGTGATTCTTGAGAAAAGGTTTCGGACGTAATTATGGCTACACGACTGGTATTAACGGACTGGGAATGTCAATGCGTCTAGGTTCAACTACCATACAGCGGTCAGTTTCGGAAGTCGTTAGGGAATTCAATATACCGGGATCCACAATGTCAAGAGTGTGCCGAGAATACGAAATTTCCGGCATTATCTCTCACCACGGACACCACAGTGGCCGTCGGCGTTCACTTACCGACCGGGAGCAGCGGTTTGTGAGATGTATCTGATGTAGGGCGTTTCCAACAACCACCCTTGTGTGTGTGGCAAAATTTTACGAGATACCGGGCCACGTAACTCTGATGAGGTTCAGGTGTTGTAAGGGCTCTATGGGTATGTCCCAAAGCATGGGACCCAGGACAGAGTGTTGTGGGCGCCCTCTTGTTATGTCCTTCCTTATCCAGACGTTCGGAGATGATAGCCGTACGTCTCGTTCTTTGTAATAGTTTGCGTGTCTGGGGACGCTGTATGGTTGCCTCACTCACTCCGCAGGTGGTAGAAAAGCGACAGCCACCACAAGCCAGCAAAGCTGGCAGTGACACCAGCCATCATGCCCTGACGCTAAGCGTGCCTGTTCCAGATCTCTCCCGAAAACTGAACTTTCTCTCATTCCTCTCCCATAGGCCGTAGGGGCCCGATGAGCCGCGACCGCGACCTGCCGCACAGTAGATTTTCGAAAAGCCGACCACGCGCATCCAACAGACGGATAGGTCTGTAGCATTTAATCAGCGATGGGTCTTTATCGTCACATTTATGTATTATTACGACATTAACTAATGAGTGTTGCATGGAAGATTTCCTAGGATCTGGAAGAAAGCTATCTCTAAAACCAGTCGTATGGCAAGGTAATAGATAACTTCAACTGCTAGACCTTCAGGGTCGGTGGCCCTCCCCCTCGTGAGACACCTGATCCTAGTTGCAACCTCCCCTTGGAAGAAGGGGGGCACACGAGTATTATTGTGATGCCATCCTGCACCCTTTCCCTGATATGGAATTTTCTCACATTGTCCACAAGGGCAGTGCAATGACTTCTGGGGTACCATGGATAGTCATAAAAGTGAACATGGGGACTCCCATTGATGCGACAGCAGACAGGAGCGAGCTGACACTGGTGCATCCAACAACATTGAAAAATATTTCGACACAGAAATGAAACTATGGGTCCCAGTTCTGCATACAGCACCACGATAGTTATATCAAGGTTTGGAGCCCCCCAAGGGGAATGAACGTTGCCACAGTATTTGTCCATCGTCATACGGGTTCAGCACTTTGTATTGCATACCCAATGGCACCACTTCTGACCACATTATCAGCTCTGTTTCGTATAAGCGGTAATTTAGACAGCAGCCGTTACATTCCTGTTGTGTTACTGCCAGTCACTGCCCTATCTGTGAGGTATCCTTGCTATCATCTTCCAACAAGGAAGCCCAAGACAGCACGTTGCGCGTACTGACCTGACCTACCTCGAGACACTGCGTTTGCAGCAGTTTTTCTGGCCAACATGTTCTCGTACGATTAATGAACTGTGGCACAAAGTTGAAGGTGCATGAAATAGCGTACACATATGTGCCACCCGACCTCAGTTCGACTCGATCAGAGCTGTAGTTCCTGCTGCATCTACAAATTTAATCACTTATTCTTCGTAATATAATGTATGTGCACGATACTTAACGATTCATTATTTGCTGTCCTTCATGTAGCGATTTTAGTGGCGTGCAATGCAAATTCAACGTTGGTGTAGCAGACATGGTGCTGGTATATGAGATGTTTCATTGGTAATTGAATACCTCACGAAGTGTGGCCTCGGAAACCTCCAGGAAGGCGGAACAGTGGTACACCTAGGAAGGACTGGAATGCAGGAAGAGCAGAGACCTTGCAAGAAATAAGTGGCTGAAGGTATTTGAACCATAGCCCTCCTTCCTTCTTTACCTGAGTCCAATTTCTCATTGTGAACGAGATCATTATACATGGAGGAGAAGCTTGGATCGAGGAAAGATGGTGGAAGAAATCAACCGTCCCCATTCTAAGTAACTGGCCCAGCATATTCGCTAAGCGATTGAGGGAAATCACGGAAAACGTAAATCAGATAGTGACCGGCAGGAAATAGAAAACAGCGTCCTCCCAAACCCTCAATCATCGAGATGGCGCAGTGGTTAGTACACTGGACTCGCATTCGGGAGGACGACGGTTCAATCCCGCGTCCGGCCACCCTGATTTAGGTTTTCCGTGATTTCCTTAAATCGATCCAGACAAATGCAGGGATGATTCCTTGAAAGGGCACGGACGACTTCTTTTCCCGTCCTTCCCTAACCGGCTGAGACCGATGACCTCGCTGTTTCGTCTCTTCCCCAAAACAGCCCAACCCAACTTAACTCTGAACAAGTTTGCGGTACGCGGCTAACGATGCTGTGAAACGAGCGCTGCAATATGTGTCCCCTTCCCTAACACGCCACACTGCGTGTTTCTTCTTAAAAGCAAGAGCAAGTGAAGAGATGGAAGTGTGAGCAGTTAGAGGTGCAAGTGCGCAGTTGTCCGCCTGCGAGGCGTTACGAAACTGGCGGGCGATGGGCGTACTGACTGGCAGCGCGACCCGCGACCGCCCGAACAAAGCGACGCAGAAGACAACGCCTGTCGGGAGAAGGTCGTTAAGCGGCCGCAGAGGTCCTCGGCCAGCCCTTCCTGCACCACGGGGGCCGTGTGCCCTCAAGACGCCCCGCTGTCTCGGATCGTGGACCCGTTCTCGAGCAATTAACGTCAATGCCACACGCAGACGTGGGGCTGGCAACGGGAGGCCACGACGCTGGGATCACGGATATACCTCAAATTTTGTACACCTGTAGTACGGCATTAAAACAACATAGATGCGTAAAACTTCTCTTGCGACTTCCTTGGAATTACCAGAGTAGTACACCTTACTGTTTGCGCACTATTACGTAACTGATGTACAGCATGTGATCAAAAGTATCCGGACACCCTCCAAAAACATACATTTTTCATGTTAGGTGCATTGTGCTGCCAGGTACTCCATATCAGCGATCTCAGTAATCATTAGACATCGTGATAGAGCAGAATGGGGCGCTCCGCGGAACTCACGGACTTCGAACGTGGTAAGGTGATAGGAACTATCGCGTACAGACGTATGACAAGTGACACCCACACTCCTAAACATCCATAGGTCTACTGTTTCGGCCTCCTCTTTTGACTGACAGAGACCGCTGACAGTTGAAGAGGGTCTTAATGTGTAATAGGCAAACATCTATCCAGCCCATTACACAGGAATGCCAAACTGCATCAGGATCCATTGCAAGTGCTAAGACAGTTAGGTGGGAGGTGAGAAAATTTGGATTTCATGGTCGAGCGGCTGCTCACAAGCCACACATCACGCCGGTAAATGCCAAACGACGCCTCTCTTAGAACCGCACGGCCTCACCGGCCGGCTTACACTAAGCGCGTCAGTCCGGAACCGCGCTGCTGCTACATTCGCAGGTTCGAATCCTGCCTTGGGCATGGATGTGTGTGATGTCCTTAGGTTGGTTAGGTTTAAGTAGTTCTGAGTTCTAGGGGACTGATTACCTCAGTAGTTAAGTCCCATAGTGGTCAGAGCCATTTGAGCCATCTTAGTGTAAGGAGCGTAAACACTTGACGATTGCAGAGTGATTCATCGCTCCACACAACGTTTTTCCACAGTTCACAATGTGTCGATCCGATGGCAGGGTGTGGGTATGACGAATTCCCAGTGAATGTCATCTGCCAGCGTGTGTAGTGCCAACAGTAAAATTCGGAGGCGTTGGTGTTATGGTGTGGTTGTGTTTCTCATTGAGGGGGGGGGGGGGCCTTGCACCCCTTGTTGTTTTGCGTGGCACTATCATAGCACAGGGAGCTTCTTGCTTCCCACTGTTGAAGAGCAATTTGGGGTTGGCGACTGCATCTTTCAACGCGATCGAGCACCAGTTCATAATGCACGGCCTGTGGCAGAGTGGTTACACGACAATAACATCCCTGTAATGGACTGGCCTGCACAGAGCCCGGACCTTAATCCTATAGAATACCTTTGGGATGTTTTGGAACGCCGACTTCGTGCCAGGTCTCTCCGACCGACAGCGATACCTCTCCTCAGTGCAGCACTTCGTGGAGAATGAGCTGCCATTCCCCAATAAACCCTCCCGTACCTGATTCAACGTAAGCCTGCGAGAGCGAAAGCTGTCATCAAGGCTAAGGGTGGGCCAAAACCATACTGAATTCCAGCATTACCGATGGAGGGCGCCACGAGCTTGTAAGTCACTTTCAGCCAGGTGTCCGGATACTTTTGATCACATAGTGTACCTGTGGGTAGGTGCCAGATGTTAGAGTTCATGGTGGTCATATGAAAAAGCGGCACGGTACCTCAGCGTGTTCGGTCTGAGAGTTGGTTGGTGTGAAATCTGTGATATTCAAAAAAAAAAATTGTACTTACACTATACAAAAATGTTCAAATGTGTTTGAAATCTTATGCGACTTAACTGCTAAGGTCATCAGTCCCTAAGCTTACACACTACTTAACCTAAATGTGTATGCAGCTGGAAACGTCGGGGGGGAAAGTTAAAAAATGGTTCAAATAGCTCTAAGCACTATGGGACTTAACATTTGAGGTCAACAGTCCCACAGACTTAGAACTACGAAAACCTAACTAACCTAAGGACATCACACACATCCATGCCCGAGGCAGGATGCGAACCTGCGACCGTAGCAGCAGCGCGATTCCGGACTGAAGCGCCTAGAACAGCTCGACCACAGCGGCCGGCCAGGTGGAAAGTAGTTCCGGGTACCTTACCAGATCGCAAGTATAAGGGATTTTGCAAATCATGACGGGCATATATTGTCAAGAAAATATGCGTTTCTTCCCTTACTTTTCGATAGTTATAAATGTTTGTGTCACATTTTTATTTAAATTTAATTATTAGAACAGACAAATAACATGAAATTCACTAAAACTACATGCTAATAAATGTTTTTAATTATATTACCTGAAAAGCACATATAAATTAATGACTAACGATGAAAAATAGACTAAAAATTAAGTCTGAGTTTCCGACCCTCGTCGAACGGGGCGACTGCCGATGGGCTGCAGTTACCCTCTAATATACTGTGGCGGCCAGCTGGCTGTGACATGCCGATTAATGACGATACCGTGGACGCCGATGATACGTTGCACCCTCTTCAGCCTCGCGATCGCTGGATCCCACACCGCGCTTGACTACATCCCGCCGTTTCTGTAAAGTATGATATCTATGATATTTATCTGTAAACGTAAGAAACTGTTAAGCAGTTAGTATTAAATTACAGATATTGTGAATATCAAATTGTCACTTACCATAGAGTTCAGTCACACTTCTGTGTCCAGGGAACTTAGTATTCAACTTTGAAGAGGCTTTTGTGAAATGATTTTACTCCCCTTGAATTCCTTTTATTGGACGTTTACTGTCTACTCTTTGGTCTTCTGCACCACAGTAACATTCTGAGCTGTTAGTATACTCCACTTGTAGACGGATGTAATAGACTTTCCACGCCTGATTATAGGCAAGCAATTGGCAACGTAAATCTTGAGCTACCTCAGCGGCATTATAGACTATATGATTGAGTCAATCTGATTCTCAAGGCCTTCTCCAGAAAACAGTTTCCAATTAGCCCTCCGGTGCACCTGTGGGTCGTTAGTAGTAAGTTGGTGGGGACAGCTGAGATTTCATACAGGCTTCCTAGATGAAAGCTGGGTATGTGGAAGGTGAGAGAGAACATTTTTGATACCTGAGTTTTTACGGAGCTACAGCGTATCTTACCCCATTCTCGGTTCCCAGCCTGGTCTCATATGAAGTCTGATGGAGTTAAAATTACACACGAGATACAGGCAAGGAACGGGTGTTGGTTTTAGCGCGCTAGTAACAGTAATTGCAAATCTGTCCAGCTAAACGACACATTGGATGAGGTATATACGAATGAAAAACTATTGGATTTATTTTTAAAACTGTCCAGTTCTGTAACGAGCCTGCTGAAAATGTTACCAGCAGAATACGCACACATCCCTGTACAACAATCAAAGCAGTCTTCTAGAATTTTTTTGTTGAATGTTTACATTCCTTTCGACCGAAGTGTGTGCGTGTGCGTTTTCCTGTCTCGCGTATTTCAGTATTTCAGTATTTCAAAAATAGAACATGGGCTATAGAAATATGTTCTTACAATTGATCTCACTTTGAATGGTGCATTTATCGAGTGCCAACTTCACTGCAAAAATACAATAGCGTGTTTACTGAATATCGCAAAGCTCTTTGAAAGTAAACTGATGTGAGACATTGTTCAATGGGACGACAAATTCAGACAGCAAATTGATGCCATAGCTACGAGGAACCCATTCAGCGCAAGTCTGGCCAATTTCCCGATGGAAACTTTTCGTCCGCATCTCGTGGTCGTGCGGTAGCGTTCTCGCTTCCCGCGCCCGGGTTCCCGGGTTCGATTCCCGGCGCGGTCAGGGATTTTATCTCCCTCGTGATGACTGGGTGTTGTGTGATGTCCTTAGGTTAGTTAGGTCTAAGTAGATTTAAGTTCTAGGGGACTGATGACCATAGATGTTAAGTCCCATAGTGCTGAGAGCCATTTGAACCATTTTTGAAACTTTTCACGGAGCAACTCTTCACGCAGCCAAGAAGAAACTTACTTTTTCGTCTCGTTTAGTTATGTTAACGAAACTCGCCGTATGACCTCATGGAGGAAAGCCTCAGAGCTTCTAAATTTTCTGAAAGATATTAATTCTAATGTAAAGTTCACAATGAAAAAAAGAAAGGAGGTTAAAATTCAATTTTTGGATATACAGATACCTACAGAAACTGACGGAACATATGACAAACAATCTACAGAAAACCCACAAACCTTCATAAAAATTTCAGTAACCTTCCAAGTGAGAAAATAGAAGTAATCAATTCCTAAGTGAACCAGATCATGACTGGATATTTTATACCCGTCCATCAACGACATAATTTCAGAAGAAATGGCTAGTCCAACAAAGAGATAAAGGGAGCAGTAAATGTTAATACATGGAGATCCCGGCGAAAAAGAACCAGTTACGGTGGAACTTTTCCCCCATTCGTAAAAGTAATTGCATGTAGCATTGGCAGATTGTCAGTAGATGTATTGACATGGCGTTCAAACAGGCAAGAAATGCGACAGAATGTTTGAAGGACCTACGCCCATTGCTAGCCAAGGCGGGAGTATACAAAATCCCTTGCACATGTGGCCAATTAGGCATATATTCTTTAAGACGAGCGTTGAAGATTCTTTCAGTAGTTAAGTGCAATTGTCGTCTGTGCAACACGGGTTAATAGACAGTAACAGATGATGCATTGGGACTAGGTAACCACCAAATTCAAATCACTGCTACAGCGGTTTATTCAGGGTCCAGCTATTACTGCGCTACAGTGTACAGAGAGGTCACAGAAATTCAAAAACCCGAAACCAGCTTCAACAGAAAAGAAGAGGGACTGTAATTATTCAGTAGTGTGGCCTGCAAATTTGTTTAAGGTAAACAGCGCCACCTCTGTGCATTGCAAGCTCATTAACGCAGGCTGGTATACCCCAGCGATCTGTGGCAGCGATCGGATGACGTCACGACTTAGTAAACCGAACTGTTTATACGTAAGCACACACATGCTGAGTTTGTTGGAGTTCAAAAATCAACTAATAAAGTCTTCATAGCCTTTGAGGATATCTCCAGCGTTACAAGACTTTTGGGTCACACACTAACGTTCATATAAAATCGCAAGAGATGTAAATAAATCCTAACAAATCATACGATGCGGGGTTTCACTGGCTGTATACTCCAAATAACATACGTAAAAAAATTGCCATTTAGTGCCCTGTTCGTAAAGTGGGAATAAAGTTCAGGTTGCAGCAGCTCTTAAATAGCGCAGTGTCATCGGCGACTGCCGTACGCTTGCCGGCCTCATCCTTGGGTAGCAGCAGTAGCGGCTGTGACGTCAATGGTGTCCAGTCCATCACCGTATAAGGCATAGTTTTCGCCCCACGTGTGCCGCATCGGCTTTAGCCTTGCTGTGGCAGGGCTCCACGCTGTACCCAACTGCAGACCGGCGTGTTTATTTAACGTCTCTCAGATAATTTGAATTCTGTGGTATCTCTGAAGAGTAGACGAATGAGAAGGGTAGTATCCTGAAGAGAGGTTACAAGTTGAACATTAACAAAAGTAAGGCCGGCCGGGGTGGCCGAGCGGTTCGAGGAACCGCGCGACCGTTACGGTCGCATGTTCGAATCCTGCCTCGGGCATGGATGTGTATGATGTCCATAGGTTAGTTAGGTTTAAGTAGTCCTAAGTTCTAGGGAACTGATAACATCTGAGGTCAAGTCCCATAGTGCTCAGAGCCATTTGAACCATTAACAAAAGTAAAACAAAGGTATTGGAATACAGTCAAATTAAATCAGGCGATGCTGAAAGAATTAGATTAACACATCTGTTAGTGAACAGCTAGAACAGTCGTCCGTTTGCAGCTCCAGGTTGGTTATCTAACGACTTCCAGGAGCAACAAAAAATTAAATTTTGAAATTCAGTGAGTAATTGTATGGAATACTGAAAATTAAAAGTGCTGTCATGGTGTACTCATTAAGAGATATGTTCTCACGTTAAAGGTTTAACACTATAAGACAAGCATTAAAGTTGGAAACTATGCCTGTATCTCGAAGCAGCGTAGTTCACAGCGTGCATATTACCCATGTTCATCCAGCACTTGAGAATGAGAGCGCTTAGCGACTTCCAACAAAGTTCACACATAATTTTGAATCTTTTACATTGCCATCACCCACGCTACAGTGAGAAAAGGATTAACACTTATAACAATTTTGCTGTTCATGCAATAAGTCTTCGCATCAAACAAGACGTTTTAACTTACTACTTCTTCAATTCTGTGTTCGCGTCGTATTTTTCAGACATAATTTAGCCGGTATATTCACTGGTGTATGTACAGGGTGTTTCAAAAATGACCGGTATATTTGAAACGGCAATAAAAACTAAACGAGCAGCGATAGAAATACACCGTTTGTTGCAATATGCTTGGGACAACAGTACATTTTCAGGCGGACAAACTTTCGAAATTACAGTAGTTACAATTTTCAACAACAGATGGCGCTGCAAGTGATGTGAAAGATATAGAAGACAACGCAGTCTGTGGGTGCGCCATTCTGTACGTCGTCTTTCTGCTGTAAGCGTGTGCTGTTCACAACGTGCAAGTGTGCTGTGGACAACATGGTTTATTCCTTAGAACAGAGCATTTTTCTGGTGCTGGAATTCCACCGCCTAGAACACAGTGTTGTTGCAACAAGACGAAGTTTTCAACGGAGGTTTAATGTAACCAAACGACCGAAAAGCGATACAATAAAGGATCTGTTTGAAAAATTTCAACGGACTGGGAACGTGTCGGATGAACGTGCTGGAAAGGTAGGGCGACCGCGTACGGCAACCACAGAGGGCAACGCGCAGCTAGTGCAGCAGGTGATCCGGCAGCGGCCTCGGGTTTCCGTTCGCCGTGTTGCAGCTGCGGTCCAAATGACGCCAACGTCCACGTATCGTCTCATGCGCCAGAGTTTACACCTCTATCCATACAAAATTCAAATGCGGCAACCCCTCAGCGCTGCTACCATTGCTGCACGAGAGACATTCGCTAACGATATAGTGCACAGGATTGATGACGGCGATATGCATGTGGGCAGCATTTGGTTTACTGACGAAGCTTATTTTTACCTGGACGGCTTCGTCAATAAACAGAACTGGCGCATATGGGGAACCGAAAAGCCCCATGTTGCAGTCCCATCGTCCCTGCATCCTCAAAAAGTACTGTTCTGGGCCGCCATTTCTTTCAAAGGAATCATTGGCCCATTTTTCAGATCCGAAACGATTACTGCATCACGCTATCTGGACATTCTTCGCGAATTTGTGGCGGTACAAACTGCCTTAGACGACACTGCGAACACCTCGTGGTTTATGCAAGATGGTGCCCGGCCACATCGCACGGCCGACGTATTTAATTTCCTGAATGAATATTTCGATGATCGTGTGATTGCTTTGGGCTACCCGAAACATACAGGAGGCGGCGTGGATTGGCATCCCTATTCGCCAGACATGAACCCCTGTGACTTCTTTCTGTGGGGACACTTGAAAGACCAGGTGTACCGCCAGATTCCAGAAACAATTGAACAGCTGAAGCAGTACATCTCATCTGCATGAGAAGCCATTCCGCCAGACACATTGTCAAAGGTTTCGGGTAATTTCATTCAGAGACTACGCCATATTATTGCTACGCATGGTGGATATGTGGAAAATACCGTACTATAGAGTTTCCCAGACCGCAGCGCCATCTGTTGTTGAAAATTGTAACTACCGTAATTTCGAAAGTTTGTCTGCCTGAAAATGTACTGTTGTCCCAAGCATATTGCAACAAACGGTGTATTTCTATCGCTGCTCGTTTAGTTTTTATTGCCGTTTCAAATATACCGGTCATTTTTGAAACACCCTGTAAATACTATCATTTTACTAATATCTAATTCCATTGGGAACTGTGTGCACCGCGGCCGTATTATTGACAATATATTTTTGGTTAAAACTTCCTGGCAGATTTTTGGATAAATGGCAGCATCGGCCGTAAACATTGAAATCCTTTATTTTACAGATCGATTTCTATTACTTTGTAACCATCTTCAGTGCAGACTATTCGACCTTTGTAGATTTATATCATAATAGCACAACATTTTCTGAGGTGTATCATGTACTGCGATAATTCCTTCCTGCACATATCTTCACTTTTACTGCAATTATTGAAGAATCTATGTTTGATCGGCAGCTGCTAAGGTCGCAATATACAGTGGCTTCTGTTGTAACATCTACTGTGATAATTACTCCCATCTCAAAGAAAGTGTCATGTTATTAGGGTGTGGACCAACAAGATTCCAATGGTCTGCACTGAAGATGGTCACACAGTGACAGAAATCCTTTATTTTACAGATCGGTTTCGATCTTTACGACCGATACTACCATTAATCCAAAATTTCTAATATTTTACGACATACAGGTCACGAGATATGTTGTTACAAACAGTAAGATGCGTGAAAAAGTACCTTTCCTTAAGAGGAAGCTGCCTTATGCATCAGAGTTCTATTCCTTAAAGTACCGGGAGTGGAAGGGGGGTTACTGGTGAAACACTAACTGTAGTAAACGAGGCGTGCTATTTGGATCTAAAAATAACTGATGACGGTCAAAGAAGGGAGGATATAAAATGCAGATTAACTACAGCACGAAAATCATTAACTGCAGACAAATACTTTCGGAAAAGGCTTTCTCTTTAATTGGCAGCCTTGTATGAAAGTAAAGTGTAATAGATGTGCATTTTAGACAATACTAGAAATAAGTGTTTGAAATGTGGAGTTACAAAAAAAAAAAAAAAAAAAAAAAAAGCTGAAGTTTAGATAGGTTGGTCGGGTAAAGAATGAGGAGGTACTGGATGGTAGAATAGAAAGGGAAAACAAATTTCTAGTATAACAAGAATAAAAGAAGTGATCGATTGATGGAAAGCATAGTGGAGCTCAAAGGAATCTGGGAAGGTTCAAAATGTGTGTGAAATCTTATGGGACTTAACCTAAATTATCCTACTATGGCCAGTTAAGTAGTGTGTAAGCTTAGGGACTAAAACACACACACACACACACACACACACACACACACACACACACACACACACACACACACACGCCCATGCCCGAGGGAGGACTCGAACCTCCGCTGGGACCAGGATCTGGGGAGGTGTAATGAAAGAAATTGTAAAGGGAGAACAAGAGATGTATACAGTAACACGGTTCAAATGGCAGTTGTTGTCTGGAAATGAAGAAGGTTGTACTACAGTAATGTCGAGAGCTGCATCAAACCAGTGTTCAGACGGAAGACCGCAAGAAGAGCGACAATAACTACTAATTTAGTCACGGTCCCCAACAAACCTTTAGTACCGCCGGCCGGAGTTGTCAAGCGGTTCTAGGCGCTACAGTCTGGAACCGCACGACAGCTACGTCGCAGGTTCGAATCCTCCCTCGGGCGTGATGTGTGTGATGTCCTTAGAACTATTTAAACCTAACTAACCTAAGTTCTAGGGGACTGATAACTTCTGAGGTCAAGTCCCATAGTGCTCAGAGCCAAACCTTTAGTACCCATGATGGTAGAAGTGTCGTCGAACGCAACTGTGTGCCAATTTTCTATGCATTCTCTGGATAGTGTGATCACGTGTACCTCTCCAGTTCATGCCTGCCCTCATAGGGTAGTTGGTATACCCCACAAGCTCCGTTGCCCAATGAACAAAATACTAGCGAGTGGAATATAACAGATCGTTTGTCACTGTGACACGACACCGAAACTTAGCATTAACAGAAGAAAACCTTTACACGTAAAATTAACTTGGGGTGTACCCCAAGGGAGTGATTTAGGAACATAACTATTCACTTTATGCACGGTGTTCACAAATTCAATATCCAGATCGATAGTATGGTGGCGAACACAACAAATATATTTCAGTAAGGAAACAGGTATCACAAATGTTCACCTTTTGTATGAAAAAACAATTATTTTTGAAGATTGGTGAACATGTCACGAGAATTTCCATTTTATTAATTTTTGAGTTAGACTTGAAAAGTGGATCTACAAGTGTAGGTTCTGGATAAATTTTCATTTTCTAGTGAAGGAACGAGCGAGTGAGCTAGAAAATGGAAACTGGGTTATAGTGGATGGTTTCAGTAGGTTCTCGGTAGTTTTCGTTTTCTAGTGAAAGAAGGGGTGAAAAGAGTGATTTTCAGTAGCAAATAAAAAATGAGGTAGAACCTACTGAAGCCATCTGCTCATTTACATTTTAACGTATGTTTGCCGTCTGGGTTTACTGTCGTTTTAGCGAACGACGCGAGGGTGTTTCGACCGCATTTTACTTTCTATCCGTCAAAGGATAATGGCGAAGGACATTTAATCTTTAGCTCAGGATCTCCGCTGTTACTATGGCGTATTTTATGGCCCTTTCTCCAAGAGGAAATCCCTGTTTTAGCTGTCTTTTTCTTCCGTCTGTTGGGCTTAACATGCAGTCGCTTTTAACTCCTTTTTCGTCTTCGTGTTCTATGGTTCTGACATGGGCGGATATGACATTAGTTGTTTTTGCGCCTGTCGTTTCCGTGTGTCATGTTTGTCACGCGGTGCTTTTTCCTATGGCTGTGTTTTGGGTCTATTCTTAGGTGTGTGTGTGCGCAACGTTCGTGAGCTGTATAGTTGTTTACTGCTCATGGCATCATTCATTTCGTGTTGTTCTTGTTTACGATGTCTGTGCTTTCTACAATCATTACGTGTTTATTTGCGCTCCCAACATCACTTTAATCTACGTTCACTTCTCCTTTAACAGAGTTTTCTGTCGCGAGCAGTAGCTCAACTAAGGAGACGTTTCACTTCGGGAGTGTTCGCGCTGTGTTCAAACCTTAAAATTTCACTGGCGATGCTCTGCCGCCGTCCCGGACCCTGGGTGTTTAAATCCGCCAAACACAAGAGAATACCTTTGAATTGCACAGACCGCCCGAAAGATGCCATGCTAATGCAGACCTCATACTGTGCCAGACGCAACGCCTGCTCGCACTCCTCCATCCAGCCAGCTTCCTGTTGGTTTTAGAATATGCGAGCGCCACTGTCCTCACTACAGCCCTCCTAATTGCTTTTCTCTCGATGATGAGACAAAATACCTCTGCTCGCCCCACGACTCTTCCCAGGAAGCGATATTACGGTCAGCAAAACGCCTTCATCCACAAACCAAATCCATAAATCAACCATTGTCAATAACGATTAAGATATGCATCTAATCGTGCAAAACAACTAATTACCGAATTAACCGGTCCCATAATAGTCTCTGATGACCTGATTATGATCTTAAAGTGAAACGAAAGCAAGTCAAAATGACGTTCTATTTTGACAATCACACGCATAAAATATCTGCCAATATGTGTAATGACCGTAGAAAATTTTAAATTTTACTCTTGCTTTAGTGACCATAATAAGAGTCCAGGCTCCATAGGCCATCAGCCAGCCGACATTAAGAAATAGTCCACCAGGACGTAGGGACAAGATAAGCGGCGGAGGCTGCCTAGTATGGCTTGTTGATCAAATAACTTTGATTCATGCTGCTTCCTCTGGCAGGAAGTCGGACACAAACTTGCGCGATGGAAGACGCAAACACCAGGGCGATAATACAGCAAGAGAGAGAGTGTCAGGCACATGCGGAAAGGACTCGTGTGAAACCAAATTAAGTTGTGTGCAGCTAGAAAATAAAGTATCGTGTGGAACCATAGGTATTCTTGTGAAATCCGATCACTTAGAAATGAAAGGTTCGTGTGAAACAAATTAACTCATGTGCACCGAAGTACATGAGAAACGAGATAAAAGGCCAGGCAGCGGAATAGCAAGAAACAGAGATTCAGGTGCAGATTCAGAGCCAGTGCCGGCAGTTTGGAGATTCCGCAGCGAGACGCCGGCAGGGCCGAGTAGGCCCATAGCAGCTGATACAGCTTTTAAATTCAACTACGAGAAGGCGGTGATAGACTCTGTAGGACACTCGGGAACTGCAGGCAAGTAGGATTTTTAGAGTTGCATTGGAATAGCGTTGAACAGAGGCTGTCAGTCTTTGTCTCAATTACTTAGAGTTCAGTGCTAACCAAGAACAAGTGATTGCTTTGTACTTGCTACTTCAAATGTAATTGCCGGTACATATAAGAAACAAGTCAGAATAAATAGACTGAATCTTACTAAGGGGTTATATGGTCCAACACCTCACATAAGTATATGTGAGAATAAACTTGATAGAAACTAACCAATCTTTTCTACCTATTGCAGTTCTGTAACCTATTTTTCAGGAAACTTATTTGCTTCAAACCAGGGAGATTCTCTCCCTCTCATCCCCGATATAAAGGTTGACAGCAATTTATAAGTAACTCATTGTCGTTAACGTCCCGATTGCGCTACACAGCTCGCACTTGCTTCATTCTGGTATAGTGAGGCTGTGCCGGGACGCGACATAAATAAATGGTGCCAGGTGTGGGGTAGTTTCGGAATTACGTGGAGTTGTAAGGAAAGTAAGAGAACAGAGATTAGCAGTTGTTTCACCGAGTCTCGCCGCAAGAAGAAGAAGCCGTTACGAGTAGCAGCGCTCAAGATTCGCAAGCAGAGCCAGAGCACCACCGAGCAGTGCAGAACATCACAGGCAACATAAAGACATCTGAAAAAGGCAAGCCACTTAGACAACTTAAATATAAGTTCCCTTGTGCTTGTTGTATACAATAACTTCCTCCAGCAGTGACAGAACAGGTATAAGTGCTAAAGATGCATTAGTTCTTGCTCCGAAAACATTTGAAGATAACAAAAGAGAATTGCAAGAGTTCATTGAAAATGTGAATACTGCATTTGAAGTCGTAAAAACTGAGTATACAAAATTGTTTCAATATGTCAAATCAAAAATAACTGGGGATGCTAGATCAAAATTATTAGTAAGAGAGCACAAATAATTGGCCTGAAATAAGAAGCATTTTAGAGGAAAATTACGCGGACAAAAGAACTATTGACTTTTACGCGTACAAAATGTTCAAGCTAGACAGCATCAGGGGGAATCAATTGTCTCCTGGGGAAACAGAATAGACGAGTTATCCAAATTGTTAAAGGTTGCCGTAGCACGAGTAACAAATACGGAACAATTAAAGGGTGCAATAGAAAGGGTTAGCGAATGAAAGAATACAGATGACTGTACGCAGTCGAGGCGAAATCATTAATTTAAGTGAGGCTGTAGAACTCGCGCAACAAGAAGAAAGTGCAATCATGTCAATGAGAGAAAAAGAATCAAAAGTCAAGGGAAGTCAGCTGGCAGAATTATCAAAGACACTAACCAAAGCAGATGAAATGTTACAATTGTGGTAAAGTTGGGCACATATCCAAGCACTGAAACAGAAATACCAAAGTAAGATGGATGCAGACACCCAGCAGGGCAGAAGCAGCACGGAAATTACAAAATTATAGTTACGATTGTGATGAACCAGGGCATACGGATGCGAAATGTAATAAAACTATTATATGCGAAAAATGCCAGAGGCGTGGGCATAGGGAGAAAGACTGTCTAATTCCAAAATGTTATCGGTGTAATAAATATGGGCATTTAGCATCGCAGTGTAGAGAGAAAATGGGAAAGTTCCGAGGAAAAGGGACGGGAAACGAAATGGGTGGTACGGGCAGCAGTCACGCGTAGCCACCGTTAAATGGCCCAAAGTGAGGGTAGCAGGCTGCCAAGCTGAAAATGATGTAATGATGCCTTATTGCAATGAATTGGGTTTAATATATACAGTAGCCCACATCAGTTTAATCAAAGAAGTAGTGATAGATAGTGGGCTGCCGGTGAATAAGGACGAGGTACGGACGTTAAAAGGAGTAACACAGGATACGATGAACACGTTGGGTACAGTGACGTTGAATTTACGAGTAGCTGGAAGGGTGTTAGGCGAGCATACTTTCCATGTGGTAAGAAAAGACACAGATGTCCCGTATAGTGGTTTGGTAGGTAGAGATTTCCTACAAAAACAGAGAGCAGTCATTGATTATGGCGATAGCCGACTAGAAATAAATGGGAGGAGTATTCCGTTGATCACAGCACCTGAAGGCGAGTTGCCAATGGGACGGAGGGAAAAACGAAAGTTTAATGTACCGACGGGAGCACGGCAAGGCCGGCAGAAAGATAAGAGTAAGCTGAACGAGTTACATGAAAGGAAATATTGGAACAGAGTGTTAAAGGGACAATGCGTTATCAGTAGTAGTAACGGACTGATACCACGGTCAAGTGTGGCGGGGTCACACCCGCTGACTCAAGGCCAGGCAAGCGAAGGTCGCGACTGCACGGAAACAATTGGTCCCAGACAAGAAAAGGCTATGAGAATCCGATTATTAGAGCGTAAGATGGTTACAGAAGGCGAAGAGATAATAGTACCGAAACAAGAAGTAAAGAAGGGTGTATACATTCCGGAAGCTCTAGTACGAAATACACGAGGTAGGTGTATTATTAGTGTGGTGAATACGAATGAAGTAGAATGTGATGTTAGTTCAGTGTGTTTAGTTAAGTACTAAGAAGAGTAACTTGTGCTATACCATTCTTGTAATCCCGTGCCTGTTCAGGCGTTTCTGTTAGAGATGCTTTGCGAACAGAACACTTAAATGAGGAAGAAAAATATGAGGTAGAGAAATTGTGTAGTGCATATTGTGATATATTTCACTTAAAAGGAGATAAATTATCATACACGGAGACAGTTAAGCATGTACTTCCACTATTGCCCGAGTATACAGGCAGTTACAAATGTCAGACCATATCGTATACCAGAATCCCAGAAGGAGGTATTACGTGAGCAGATAGAAAAAATGACTTTCTGTGATGATATCGTCTGTTAACAAAGTCCGTGGAATTCTCCAGTATTGTTACTTGAAAAGAAATAGTTGTCGGTGGGAAACGAAAATATAGGTTGGTGACTGACTATCGTAAGGTAAACGAGATTTCAGTAGGATAGGCGTTCCCAATCCCGAATATATCGGAGATCCTAGACCAGGTGGGGAAGGCTAAATACTTTTCCACTCTGGATTCATTAAAATCTGGTGATATCCACTGGCCAAATCTACAGGACAGGAAGAAAACAGCATTTAGTGCAAATTACCAACACTATGAGTACAAGAGGATGCCTGTGGGATTGAAAGGGGCACCTAGCACATTTCACAGACTAAATATACTAGACACTTCATTCCCTGTAATCCTGACAGTGCAACATTCATTAAAGGATATTATCTGCTATGGAAGTTCTTTAAGAAAACTCAATGATAAATTGAGAGAGATTTTTGACCGACTTAGGGAACACCGGCTGAAATTACAGCCAGACAAGTGTAAATTTCTGAGAAAGGAGGTAATATTTTTGGGACCTAAAATAACCGATAACGGCGTACAGCCAGACGAGCGAAATGTAGAAAAAGTAAAGAAATTCCCAGTACCGAAGACAAAGAAAGAATTAAAACGGTATTTAGAGTTAGCTGGATATTATCGCAAATTCATAAAAGATTATAGTAGAATAGCAGCTCCTTTGCATAAATTACTAAAAGATAATGAGAAACATGAATGGAGAAAGCCACAACAAGAAGCGTATGGAACACTGAATGAGAAGTTAATAAATCCTCCAATACTACAGTACCCTAATTTTGAAAAGCCTTTTGTGATTACAACAGATGCATCTGGAATAGGAATTAGTGCTGTTCTATCACAAGGCAATGTTGGCAGCGACCTACCAACAACCTACGCATCTAGGTCACTAAATAAAACATAAAATAATTATTCAGCTACTGAGTTGGAATGTTCAGCATTAGTATGGGCAACAAAACAGTTGGACTAATGTGAACTTCCGTACACATATGGTCTACAGATCACAAACCATTGACATGGATTTTTAGTGTAAAAAAACCCATCCTCACGTTTATTAAAATGGAGACTAAAACTAGAAGAATATTCATACGACATTATATACAAACCAGGCAGACTGAATGCGAACGCAAATGCATTAAGTAGAATACCTCGACAAGATGAAGAGGCCCACGTAAAGGAAAATCCAGTAAGAGTGGTAACAGAGATTAACGAGTCAGATAAAGAACCGGCAGATCTAAGTGAGGAACAGAATGCCGAAATATTGAAAGAAGTACACGACAATGCATTGGGTGGACATCAAGGGATCCACCGAACGCTAGACAGGTTAGCAAGGTACGGTTCGTGGAAGGGAATGAAAGAAGATGTAGAGGAATACATCAGGAAATGTGATAAATGTCAGCGAAATAAAGTTACTCAGAGTAAGACCAAAATGCCATCGGTAATTACAGATACAGCGGAAACCGTTTGACAAATGTTATATGGACGTAATCGGTCCATTAGATGTAACTGCTCAAGGCAACAGATATATTTTAACTTTTCAAGATGATTTGAATAAGTTTACCGTAGCAATACCATTGGAGAGATACAGTAGCAGAAAAGTTTGTAGAAGAAGTTGGCTTAAGGTATGATATTCCTTCCTTGTTGACAGACCAAGGTTCAAATTTTTTAAGTCAAGTATTTAAAACAATATGTAAATTATTCAGAATACAGAAGATACAGAGAACCGCTTTCCACCCCCAAACGAACGGAGGTTTAGAGAGGATACATCGGACTTTAGTGGAGTATTTGAGACACATTGTGAGAAATCCACTTATCCCAATTGCTGTGATCTTCCTTTATAGTGTGTTTGTTTTCAATACTACCCCCCATAGCAGAACGGGATATACTACTTTTGAATTGATGTTCGGGAGAACAGTGAACTTACCAGGAGTGCCACAAAAGGAAGCAGCCACAATAGGATATAATTATGAGGATTATGTACATCAATTCAAAGTTAGGATGCAAGAGGCACATCGAGTAGCGAGAGAAAAAATAAGAGGCCAAAGAGGCAAGTTTATTATGACAAAACTGAAAAGTACAGAACGTTGAAATAGGGGATAAAGTACTTGTAAAGGACGAATCAGTAAGACGTGGAAGATCAATGAAATTAGACTCTCAGTTTAGAGGCCCATACGAAGTAATAAATGTAGAATTGCCTAATGTAACATTAGGAGAAACAGGAGACAGGAATTGAAAGTTCATGCCAATAGATTGAAACCGTATTACTGAGCTCAGGATTTCACTTACAGACCCATCATGATGCCCTCAAATGCAATGATGTGGTGTGGATGCTGTGTTTCATCAGCGGATGGTGGACCGATAATTGTATTGTGTGAACGTCCACAATTTTGCCTGTGTCTCCACACACTTGCCAGACTTCACCAGGCATATGTTACCAGTTTCCAGGTTGTTCTGGTTACCACGATGTCGCCTTTATGATGGTAACTTACGTCAATGTGAGAACCCTAAATGAAAGGTTTCACTCGGTAAGACGAGTAGAACTAAGAGCGAAACAACAATGTAAAGAGATTAGAGCAACTCTAATTAGTCTATTACAGTCTACCTGACTAATATTAAGGGGTTCCGCACAACGTAGATCGATTACAAGAGAGACAGTCCTCTTTTCTGTCGCTTTACTGGTCTTGTTAATTGATGTATTAAGGAGTTATCAATTTCGTAGGAGAAATCAGTAAAATCTTATTTGGAACCTTGGACGAGGCACATGCTGCTGACTACATCTGATCGATGTGCTTTTTGTAACATTGATCGGAACAATTACTGAGACTCTCAAAACAACAAGTGGCGGTAGTCACGGCCTCATTGTCAGGTTTAAATAGAACTGTGGATTCAGTCGCTACAAACGAGCAATTGCTTAAAAATAGAATAGATAAATTAGAACAATTTATTACATACTCTCTGAAGACTACAGACTATGGTCTGAAGAGAATTGCTGCATTCATGACGATCTATGAACAACTCTATCATATTCCATACTTAATTCATTGAACAAAATTTGTAATTGTAAGACTTGTAAGCGAAATAGTTCATGCACAGAAGGGAATGTTAGCCCCTCACATGGTAAATTCAGTGCAAATTGTAGAGTATTTAAGATTAATACAAAATGAGCTGAGAGAAGTAAAGTTTCCAGTATCGCTCATGGAGGAGTATGGATACATATTGTTAAGAGTTGTGGAACTTGATGTATTTGTAACTGAGGATGTATTAGGTTATGTAATTAATCTTCCAAAACTGTCCTCTGATCAATTAGATTGTCAAGAAATGGACAAGGAAAGAAGTATATGTACAATGAAATTAACCCAAAGGTTTGTTTACAATCAGGAAAACTGTGAAGTGAAATTATTACACGACAATCACATCCCAAATAATTGTGTCAAGAAAATGATATCATTAGAGAGAAGTTTGTGGACTTGTTTAAGTACTAACGAGTGGTTATATTT